>NC_057804.1:225713846-225718005 GCF_018294505.1 Triticum aestivum | reverse complement strand
GCGTGCGTCGGCCACGCGCCTGTGCCTACTGGCGCGAGGAGGAAGGCGACAGGGGGGGGGGAAGTGGAGATGGGTTGGGCCGTGCTGCTGGGCCAGGTGGGCTACCAGGTGAGCGCCAGGTAGTCCTTCTCTCTCTTTCTATTTCTGTTTTTATTTATCTATTTTGTTCTGTGTTGTTTTAGTTTAGTAAAATACTAAACCATTTTATAAAATCCTGAAAATAGTTATGTGGCTAGAGTTAAAATATACCAAACCACATAAAATGTTCCAGTAATTATTGGACATATATTATTTATATATCAAATATATATCCAATGCAAATAGCTATTTATTTAATTCAAAGGCCCAAAATAATTAACTCTGAGATACCAAAAATATTGTTTTGAGTTTTACCTCTTTGCAATATTTTCAGAGACTAAGAGGAACATTTTCTTGGACTTCTTTCAGGAGATTTTAATGTTGATCATTTTTAGAAGGTTTCTGAGGCTTTGAAAATTCCTCAATTCAAATTTCATTTGAATTAAAACATGATGCTCACATGAGGTCTAGCCTAGTGCATAACAGGACCAGGGATGTGACAACTCACCCCCACTAAACAAAAATCTCGTCCCGAGATTCAAGCGTAGGGTAAGGTGAAGGGGGAACGCAACTAGTACAATCTTCACGATCCAGGTTGCACTTCATAAGAACGTTGATTCGATCACCATCATTGTCTTGAAGTCTTGCTCTGAGAAATCCTGTCAACATGACATGGAGGGAAGAAGGAGACTCTAGAAGGGTCGATCTTCTCGAAGATCGAACAACTCACGGAATGAGACATAGGACCATCTCTCGGGTTGAGACACGAGATACACATCAAGAGGGGTGGAAAGAAACGTATGACGAAGGTTCACTAGGTAGACCACAATTCCACACCTAAGAGGGTGGTAAACGATTGTCAACGTAGCGAGGAGTTGAGTTGCCATGATACCACAACGATGCACCTTAGAGAAGGTGACTCGTAGAAATATCCAAGTGGAGAAAAGAATTACCTTTGATTTAAAGATCATTGAAACTCTTTAAACCAGCCTAAGGCAATTCTCGAGCAATCGTTTGGAGGGGGTCGGTAGAGTGGCATACTCGGATTTGGATGATGTGGATTACCTTGTTGAAGACAACGTAATGGATGAATTTGCTTATCACCGGAAATGAAAGAGACCCATGGTAGAATGGCACATTGGCGGTGCAAGCTAGGAACAAAATGCAAATGTTGGGAATGATTCTGGTAACTGGGGAGAGGCTCAACAATAGAGAGTTATTCCACTATTGGAATGGTTATAGCATAACCGAGGAAACTGAGAGCGCTATACAGTTAATGCCGACGATCAAACCTAGCACTTGCGCGTGCTCTCAAGAACTTGAGCAATTCCATAATCATCAAGGTTTTACCAACATCCGTGTCAAGGGTCCGGTAACACAACTTACTACCATGATGAAGGGTGATGGAGGATGCAGATGCAAGGAAGATAACACCTTCTCAGATTTCACCCTTGGCGAGGCCAAGGAAATAAAATCTGGATGATCGACCGAGAGACATTTAGCACTCCGCTTCTAATGTTCTTCTTGATGTGCTAGTGTAACCCATTCATAGATATGGTTTGATATCTAAAACATCAAGTAAAAAGGTCGGACTTCGGGAACACAAAAATCCATAGGGGCAACTAGGGAGTAAATCCTACGAAATCCCTATGGGGAGGTGGCCAACTTCTTCAATCAAGTTACTGCAATAATAGGTCTTTCGGCTGGGAGGTGCTGGCCACGACATCCACTTTATCAGTTATCGAGGGACCAATATTATAGTTCTTGGGAGATGTTCCAAACCATCATATCTGCCTGAGATTCAGATCTGGTTGGTGTCAGGATATTCCAGACTCATCGAGTCTAGGAAGAAAAACGAAAGTTTGCAACACAATTCGACGAGATGACGTTGCGAGATTCTCGGGGAATGAACTACGATAGTAAGCTCCAAAACATGAGCTGGTTCTGCTACACACATGTGAACACGCTGTCCCAGACAAGCATGACCACATAGTAGTCATATAATAAAACACTACCGAGTTCAGGAGGGGGAACCATCAACGAGGGTATCGAAGTTCTTTCATAATTCCGGATTAGCTCTTATGAAGGAACTCCTTCTCCTTGAACAAATCAATCAGTGGCTTGGTGTGCTAGGGATACATATAGATTGAAGGTTGCAAGTCTTCAAACCACAGAATTCTTCGCATGTGTGCATGACTAATTTGGAATGATTCCAAAGAAAGCAACATTGACTTTCTCGAATCCACGGCGGCAACTTGCATCAGATGCACATGAATTAAAGGAAGTCACTACCTTCATCCAAACATATGCTTCATGAGCTAGCATGAACAAATGCTTTCAAAAGTTTCCAACACTAGCTTAATGTTCAACAAAATCATGGAGGAGATAAGGATGTTGTCAATGGGCTCAACAACAATTCATCTAGGTTTCCTTTTAAAAGGAATTCCATAGTTAAGTGAACACGGTGATAGCATTGGTCAGACCAAAGATGTAATGGTGTATGCTCGAGGGATCAACCACAAATAAGACAACATTACGAGCATCGTTGGTACTGATTTGATTTGACGATAGCCCACACTCAAATCAAAGGATTGATAAGACAATAGGTCCAGCAACTGATCACAGGGACCAATCGATGAAGATATCATCTTTCTTCAACACACACTACACAAGAATATCCCTTTGGAACGAACTAAGATAGGCAAGCTTTTATCTTCCAATTTTCCAAGTTGTTGTCTAGCTTAACCAACTAGCTCAGGGATATCCAACACAGATTCTTGGAGAAAGGGTGGTTCACAAGAAACCAACTTGATCACGAGCTCAACATAACAGTCAGGAAACAACCCGGTAACACTTCCAAGAAGATATTTGGAAAGTCACGAACCACTGGTATGTTACTAAGCTCGAGAACAATCTTGCTTTTGAGGGCAAGACGACATGATCAAATGAGTGAGGACTTGAAATAATTCCTAACTCATTGGTCGAGGAGTGCACCAGAAATAGGGACTAGGTAGCACAATCAATCTTAGGGTGACGATTCAATAATCAACACGCTAAGAATGAGGTTATCGTCCATTTAACTACCAAGCAACAGAGTTGCTAGCAGTATTGATTTCACAAGCCATGAGTCATTTGTCGGCATTCCGGTTACAATAACACAGGAACCGAGGAATGAACAATGATGGCAAGAAGTATCACTGTACCAAGAGTTCATAGGATGGTGTGCAATTCCTATAACAATCCCAATATAAAGATGGTAATACTCCAAGGTAGAGCAGAACAAAAGCTGGATTAGCAATTTGTTCTGTGGAGCACAACTTCTTTGACCCAATCCTGGATATGGAAGAGGTACTGGAGTTTGTTTCTCCTAGTCATTCCGCGATAGAATGGCTTGACGGACCACAAGAGTAATAGGCATCGATAAACGAACGCACGCATACTCTTGACTATCAATTGATAGACGAAGGTCAGTAGACAACTAAAGAGGGACAACTCAAAGGAACATATAACTTTCTGAGTTGTGGATGCATAGATTAGTATGTCGAACCAAGTTCAACATAATTCTTCCGGATAACCCATGCAGAAAGGTAGAACTGGCATAATCATAATATATAATGGAGAACTCATCAAGAGCACTCTTGTTGTCATCTTTTGGTTCAGAAGAACTCCTGCCAAGGATGGTTCATGGTAATTGGAAGAAGGATGTACCACGAACCTCGAGGACTATCGCAAAGGTTACTAATATCCTAAAGGAACTAGCAAACACTATCAACATGAAGTAAGTAGAGTGAATCTCGGGTTCAAAACCCAGGAATAGAATACCTACTACTAAGTGGCATCACGGGATGCTTTCGAGAATAAAAGCCAGAATCATCACACTGGGACACAAAACATGGCTAGACTACTAGATGATCCCCTGAGACACCTAGGGTCATAATTAATAACTCCAGCATAAATGTCAAGGCAATAGAATACCTCAACTCAACAATTAGTGTGATTGAGCTAGCATAAAGGAACGTCGAAACCAGAGGGAAAGGATTTTGCAAATGCATCAGACTATTTAGAAACCTGGGATGACTCG
>NC_057804.1:225709270-225711100 GCF_018294505.1 Triticum aestivum | reverse complement strand
CCGAGAGGGTCCATTGGTTTCGGGCCCAATGCGTGGTAGTAGCTGAATCATGGATCACAAACACAGAACTCGGTTCCTGAGGACGGCTTCAATGAGACAACCCACCATGTACTCCTACATGGCCTCTCACCGCTACCTTTACCAAATCGTGTTCACACACTTAGCTCACACACAGTAGGACATGTTCACACACCTCTGATTCATCCCCGATGAATCAGACCTGACTCAACTCTAAGCAGTAGCAGGCATGACAAACAAGCATGAATGAGTAGGCACAACAGGGCTCAAACAACTCCTACTCATGCTAGTGGGTTTCATCTATTTACTGTGGCAATGACAGGTCATGCAAAGGATAAAGGGGTTCGGCTACCGCAGCAAGTAATAGATGAATCGGTGTTGTCCTAATGCAGTAAAAGAGAGCAGGAGCGAGAGAGTGGGATTTTATCGGAATGAACAAGGGGGTTTTGCTTGCCTGGCACTTCTGAAGATAACATTGAGTCTTCATCCGTGTCAACGATCACATCATCGGTATCACGTCTATCGAGAGGGGACAAATACCGGCAACACAAAAGGGAACACAATCAATGCAATGCACAATATGATGCATGATCATGACATGGCAAAATGAATGTGTTTTGAGCTAATGCAACTAGCAACAGATTAAATGAAGTTGGTTTGAATACAAGATTCAAATTCAAACTCCATATGTGATTATTTAAATGCCCTTTATATGATTTGTGCTAAACAGCATCTATAAGTTGTTCTAACATGCATGAAAATGGTACAGATGGATTCCTTGAATTTTTCTGATAATTTTTCATATATAAATTATTTAATTTGGAGTTACGGTTGAATTACTATGAATTTTTGAAGTTTTGAACATTTTCTGGAATTTCCTGAATAATATAAATCCAGAAATGAATTATGGCGTCAGCACCACGTCACGGTGACGTCAGCAGGGTCAACTGGGCTGGCTCGGGTCAAACCTGACGTGTGGGGGCCACACGTCAGTGACACAGGGCCTAATCCCGGTCAAACCCAGCGCTGACTGGGGTTTGACCAGGGGTGGGGCCCACAGTCAGTGGCCTAGGGGGTTGGTTAGTGCGTCATTAGTGGCTAATGACAGCGCCACGTCACTGGCCACCGGAGTTCGGCCGGTGGCGACCCGAAACGCGGCGGATGTTCACCGAGGTTGCGCTACGGGCGGCGGCTGGACGCGCGAAGGCCACCAGAAGGTAGCTCGTACACGGCCGCACCTAGCTGGCTGCACGAGGGGCCGCGGGGTGGCGGGAGACGACGGCGGCGAGCACTTCCACGGTGGCCGGAGTTCGGGCGCGAACGGTGGCGAAGCTACGGCGCACTAGAGGAGAAAACGAGGAGGGCTACGTGCTCCTGGGGGTTCACCGAGCACGGTGGCGTGCTCAGGCGCGGGCTGCGGTGGCCCTGGCCACGGTGGCGCCATGGCCGGCGGCGATGGGGTTTCGGTCTTGGTGGATAACCTAGCTACGGCGCGCAAACGACGAAACAGAGAGGGGGAAATGGACGGAGAGCTCACGTAGACCCTGTAGAGGTGGACGGCGAGCTTGAGGGAGGCCGGATGGGGACGAATTTGACGGCGGCGATCCGCGGTGGCCGAGGAGGGGAACGGCGAAGCTGGCCCCATCCAGGGCTTCCGGCGCCTTCCGTCTTGGTGAGGAGGAAGAGGGAGGACCGGCGGAGCTTTGGGAGGCGTCGGGGAGGCGAGGCGGTGGTTGTGGCCGCGGCGAACGGCGTCGGTGGCGACGGGTCCGTTCGGGCGAGTGAGGGAGAGAGGAAGCAGAGGAGGGGGGG